>NC_058408.1:53457032-53466965 GCF_002201575.2 Neomonachus schauinslandi
CTGACCAAGACATTCTGTTTAGCCACCTTTGAAGATTTAATCAATCAGGCTATAGGAAACAAAATTTAGATTCAAAGACACAAATAGGTTGAAAGTAAAGGATAGAAAAATATATTTCAAAAGAGAGCTGGAGTAGTTCTACTAATATCAGACAAAATATATTTTATTTTATTTTATTTTATTTAAGATTTTATTTATTTATTTGACAGAGAGAGTAAGAGAGCACAAGCAGGGGGAACAGTAGAGGGAGAGGGAGAAGCAGACTCCTCACTGAGCAGGGAGCCCGATGCAGAGCGCGATCCCAGGACCTTGGGATCATGACCTGAGCTGAAGGCAGACGCTTAACCATCTGAGCCACCCAGGCGCTCCCTGGACAAAATATATTTTAGAACAAACAAAAAATGTTACTAGGGATAACAGAGAAATTGCATAATTATGATAAAGTGATTCCATGAGGAATATATATAGTAACTGTAAACATATATTCTCCTAACAACTGAGCCCCAAAATACATGAAGCCAAATCTGGAAGAATATATGGATGAAAGAGATTATTTAACAATAATAGTTGAACATTTCAATACTCAGTTTAAATAATGGATAACACGAGACAATTAGGAGAAAACATGGCAGAGGAGTAGGGGACCCTATTTCACTGGTCCCCAGAATTGAGCTGGATATCTACCACACCACTCTGAGCACCCATGAAATCAGCCTGAGATGTAAGAAGATCTGGATCTCTACAAACAGAATATCGCAGATGGTTGGTTTCAAGGTATGAAGTGGGGAGCAGTGATTCCGCAGGCAGATATTGGAAGATAAATGGCAGCAGGAGGGAGTCCAGCCGTGGGGATCCTACACCACCAGTGAGTGACAGCTTGCATGCTGGGGACGGGCACAGACTCGCAGACCAGTAGCAGTCGGGAAAGGACTTTAGGGCAGCCCCTGGGATGGAAACCCGGAGCAGCGGGGTTGTGCATGTGAACTGGGAATGGCTGGTGGTTTTAGAAGCACAAAGGGCAGAGATGTGCCCCGACCTGGAGGCAGGACTGGGGGCACTGTGGAGGGGCGCACAACCCAGGACGCTGCAGTTTATAGCAGCACAGACAGAAATGGAGATAGTGTGGCCTGGAGAGCTCACTGAAGAACAGACTGCGATCTCTCTGCTCTGAGGCAGAGGGTTGGAAACAGTCTCTTCTGCTCTGACTCTTGGAAGAGATGCGGAAAGCCACCAGGGAAAGCCGCCAGAGAACAAAAACCCCAAAAACTGGTTCCCACTGAGCCCATCCCCCACCACAGGGGGGCAGGGCAACTCCGCCCAAACAGGGTTGCCTGAGTAACAGCGTGGCAGGCCCCTCCCCCAGAAGACAGGCTGGGAGAACAAGGGGCCAGCAACCCTAAGGTCCCTAGAAAACAGGTGCATCTTACTTGGGTTCTGGCCAATAATTTGGACTCTATACATTCCCTCAACCACCCAGCAACAGAATGACTAGGAGGAGGAACCCCCAAAATAGGAAAGACTCAGAGATTATGACTTATGCCACAGATTTACAAATGGATGCAGATATAACCAAGATGTCAGAGTTGGAATTCAGGCTAGCAATTGTGAAGACAATAGCTAGAATGGAGAAATCAATTAATGGCAACATAGAGTTTCTAAGGGCAGAAATGAAAGCTGAACTTAAAAATGCTATCGAGATCCAATCTAATCTAGATAATCTAACAGCTAGGGTAATTGAGGCAGAAGAACAAATCAGTGACCTGGAAGACAATTTAAAAGATAAAAAGGAATTAGAGGAGGCCAGGGAAAAACAACTCAGAATCCATGAAAATAGAATCAGAGAATTAAGTGACACCATGAAGTGTTCCAATATCAGAATTACTGGAATCCCAGAGGGAGTGGAGAGAGAGAGAGGACTAGAAGATATATTTGAGCAAATTGTAGCAGAGAACTTCCCTAATCTGGGGAATGAAACAAACATTCGAGTCCTAGAGGCAGAGAGGACCCCTCCCAAGATCAAGGAAAACAGGCCAACACCCCGGCATGTAATAGTAAAACTCGCAAATCTTAGAACCAAGGAAACCATCTTAAGGGCAGTTGGGGGAAGAGATTCTTTACATACAGAGGGAGGAACATCAGAATAACATCAGACCTATCCACAGAGACCTGGCAAGCCAGAAAGGCCTGGCAAGACATATTCAGGGTACTAAGTGAGAAGAACATGCAGCCAAGAATACTTTATGTGGCAAGGCTGTCATTTAGAATGGATGGAGAGATGCAGAGATTCCAAAACTGGCAGAAACTGAAAGAATATGTGACCACTAAGCTGGCCCTGTAAGAAATATTAAGGGGGGTTCTATAAAAGGAGAAAGACACCAAGAGTGACATACAACAGAAATTTACAGGGACAATCTATAAAAACAATGTCTTCACATGCAACATGATGACAATTAATTCATATCTTTCAATAATCACTCTCAACGTGAATGGCCTAAATGCTCCCATAAAACAGCACAGGCTTGCAGATTGGATAAAAAGACAGGACCTATCCATATGCTATCTACAAGAGACTCACTTTGAACCTAAAGATACATCCAGACTGAAAGTGAAGGGATGGAGATCCATCTTCCATGCCAGCGGACCTCGAAAGAAAGCTGGGGTAGCAATTCTTATATCAGACAAATTAGATTTTAAACTAAAGTCTGTAGTTAGAGACACAGAAGGACACTATATCATTCTTAAAGGGTCTATCCAACAAGAAGATCTAATGATTGTAAATACCTACACCCCCAACATGGGAGCAGCCATCTACATAAGCCAACTGTTAACCAAAATAAAGAGTCATATTGATAACAATACGTTAATTGTAAGAGACCTCAATACTCCACTCTCAGCAATAGACAGATCATCTAAGCAGAAAATCAACAAGGAAACAAGAGCTTTGAATGATACAGTGGACCAGATGGACCTCAGATATTTACAGAACAGTCCACCCTAAAACAACAGAATACTCATTCTTCTCAAGCGCACATGGAACTTTCTCCAAAATAGACTACATACTGGGTCACAAATCAGGTCTCAACTGATACCAAAAGATTGAGATTATTCCCTACATATTCTCAGACCACAATGCTTTAAAACTGGAACTCAATCACAAGAAAAAATTTGGCAGAAATTCAAACACTTGGAAGCTAAAGACCACTCAGCTCAAGAATGTGTGGGTCAACCAGGAAATCACAGAAGAACTTAAACAATTCATGGAAACCAATGAGAACAAAAACACATTGGTCCAAAACCTATGGGATACTGCAAAGGCGGTCCTAAGGGGGAAATACATAGTCATCCAAGCCTCACTCAAAAAAATAGAAAAATCCCGAATTCACCAACTAACTCTACACCCTAAAGAACTAGAGAAAAAGCAACAAATGATGCCTAAGCCATGCATTAGAAGAGAAATAATTAAGATTAGAGCAGAGACCAATGAATTAGAAACCAGAAACACAGTAGATCAGATCAACGAAACTAGAAGTTGGTTCTTTGAAAGGATTAATAAGATCAATAAACCACTGGCCAGACTTATCCAAAAGAAAAGAGAAAGGACCCAAATTAATAAAATTATGAACAAAAGGGGAGAGATCATGACTAACACCAAGCAAATAGAAACAATTATTAGAAATAATTGTCAACAACTATATGCCAATAAACTGAGCAATCTGGATGAAATAGATGCCTTCCTGGAAACCTATAAGCTGCCAAGACTGAAACAGGAAGAAGTTGACATCCTGAATAGGCCAATAACCAGTAACGAGATTGAAGCAGTGATCAAAAACCTCCCAAAAAACAAGAGTCCAGGGCCTGATGGATTCCCTGGGGAATTCTACCAAACATTCAAAGAAGAAATAATACTATTCTACTGTAGCTGTTTCAAAAAATAGAAACAGAAGGAAAACTTGAAACTCATTCTATGAGGCCAGCATTACCTTAATCCCCAAATCCAGGCAAAGACCCCATCAAAAAGGAGAATTTCAGACCAATATCCCTGATGAAAATGGATTCCAAAACCCTCAACAAAATCCTAGCTAACAGGATCCAACAATACATTAAAAGGATCATCCACCACGACCAAGTGGGATTTATCCCCGGGATGCAAGGTTGTTCAATATTTGCAAATCAATCACTGTGATAGAACACATTAATAAGAAGAGAGAGAAGAAACATATGGTACTCTCAACTGATGCAGAAAGAGCACTTGACAAAATACAGCATCCTTTCCTGATTAAAACTCTTCAGAGTATAGGGATAGAGGGAACATTCTTCAAGTTCATAAAATCCATCTATGAAAAACCCACAGCAAATATCATCCTCAATGGGGAAAAGCTGAGAGCCTTTCCCTTAAGATCAGGAACATGTCAAGGATGCCCACTCTCACCACTATTGTTCAACATAGTACTAGAAGTCCTAGCAACAGCAATCAGACAACAAAAAGAAATAAAAGGTATTCAAATTGGCAAAGAAGAAGTCAAACTCTCTCTTTTCACAGACGACATGATACTTTATGTGGAAAACCCAAAAGACTCCACCCCCAAATTACTAGAACCCATCCAGTAATTCAGAAATATGGCAGGATACAAAATCAATGCACAGAAATCAGTTGCTTTCTTATAAACTAACAATGCAACTGTAGAAAGAGAAATTAGAGAAACAATTCCATTTACAGTAGCACCAAAAACTATAAGATACCTCAGAATAAACCTAACCAAAGAGGTAAAGGATCTATACTCTAGGAACTACAGAACATTCATGAAAGAAACTGAAGAAGACCCAAAAAGATGGAAAAATATTCCATGCTCATGGATCGGAAGAATAAACATTGTTAAAATGTCTATGCTACCCAGACCAATCTATACCTTCAATGCCATCCCGATCAAAATTCCAATGACATTTTTCAAAGTGCTGGAACAAACATCCTAAAATTTGTATGGAATCAGAAAAGACCCCGAATCGCCAAGGAGATGTTGAAAAAGAAAAACAAAGCTGGGGGCATCACGTTGCCCGATTTTAAGCTATATTACAAAGCTGTGATCACCAAGATAGCATGGTTCTGGCACAAAAACAGACATATAGACCAATGGAACAGAATAGAGAACCCAGATATGGACCCTCAACTCTATGGTCAAATAATCTTTGACAAAGCAGGAAAAAGCATGCAGTGGAAAAAAGTCTCTTCGATAAATGGTGCTGGGAAAATTGGACAGCCACATGCAGAAGAATGAAACTCGACCATTCTCTAACACCATACACAAAGATAAACTCAAAATGGATGAAACACCTCAATGTGAGACAGGAATCCATCCAAATCCTAGAGGAGAGAACATAGGCAGTAACCTCTTTCACATTGCCCACAGCAACTTCTTTCAAGATACATCTCCAAAAGCTAGTGAAACAAAAGTAAAGATGAACTTTTGGGACTTCATCAAGATAAAAAGCTTCTGCACAGCAAAGGAAACAGTCAACAAAACAAAGAGGCAACCCACAGAATGGGAGAAGATATTTGCAAATGACACTACAGATAAAGGGCTGGTATCCAAGATCTATAAAGAACTTCTCAAACTCAACACCCAGAAAACAAATAATCAAGTCAAAAAGTGGGCAGAAGATATGAAAAGACACTTCTCTGAAGAAGACATACAAATGGCTAACAGACACATGAAAAAATGTTCATCATCATTAGCCATCAGGGAAATCCAAATCAAAACCACATTGAGATACCACCTTTCCACCTTACACCAGTTAGAATGGCAAAAATGGATGGGGAAAGAAACCACAAATGTTGGAGAGGTTGTGGAGAAAGGGGACCCCTCTTACACTGTTGATGGGAATGCAAGTTGGTACAGCCACTTTGGAAAACAGTGTGGAGGTGCCTCAAAAATTTAAAAATAGAGCTACCCTATGACCCAGCAATTGCACTGCTGGGTATTTACCCCAAACATACAGATGTAGTGAAAAGAAGGGCCATATGCACCCCAATGTTCATAGCAGCAATGTCCACAATAGCCAAACTGTGGAAAGAGCCGAGATATCCTTCAACAGATGAATGGATAAAGAAGATATGGTCCATATATACAATGGAATATTACTCAGCCATCAGAAAGGATGAATACCCAACTTTCACATCAACATGGATGGGACTGGAGGAGATTATGCTAAGTGAAATAAGTCAAGCAGAGAAAGTCAATTATCATATGGTTTCACTTATTTGTGGAACATAAGGAATAGCATAGAGGACATTAGGAGAAGGAAGGGAAAAATGAAGGGGGCGGAAATCGGAGGGAGAGATGAACCATGAGAGTCTATGGACTCTAAGAAACAAACTGAGGGTTCTAGAGGGGAGGGTGGGAGGGGGGATTGGTTAGCCCAGTGATGGGTATTAAGGAGGGCACGTACTGCATGGAGCACTGGGTGTTATATGAAAACAATGGATCGTGGATCACCACATCAAAAACTAATGATGTATTGTATGGTGACTAACATAACACAATAAAATTTTTAAAATTTTTAAAAAATAATGGATAACACAAATAGGCAGAAGATCAACAAGGAAATAAAAGACTTGAACAAGACTATAAAACAAATAGATGTAACAGATATCTGTACAGCACTCCACCCAAGGACAGTATAAGATACATTCATCCTCAGTGCACATGGAACATCCTCTAGTATAGGTCAAAAAACAAGTCTCAAAACATTTAAAACATCTGAAATTGTACAAAGAATATTCTCAAACCAAAATTAAATTAACTAGAAGTCAATAACAAAATTTGGGAAATTCACAAATATCTTTTTAATTAAATATCCTGTATAAATGAGTCCAAGAAGGAAATAACAGGAAAAATTAGAAAGTGACTTGATGACTTAAAATGAAAACATTGTATACCAAAAATGGAATGTTATTAAAGAAGTGCGCAGTGAGAAATTTATGGCCATATGATGAAGGGAAAGGACAAGCAGAAATACAGTGATATATTCCAAAAGGAACTTGGGCTGGAGTTAGAGGCCCAGATTCTTATTTGGGGTCTGTCATAAAGCTCCTGTGTAACTTCATAAGTCACTGAAACTCCCGAGATCTCCATTTCCTCATCAATAAAGTAAGAAGATAGGGATAAATATCTCCAAGATCTTTTCCAGCCTTTCATTCTATGGCCCTTAGTTAGCAAGCATCCTAACTAGCTTTTCCATTTCCTTCTGTGCCTTCAAAAAACAGGTGAAACTCACTCAGCATCTCTGTTTTCTTGTCATGTATGATGCTAGACCATCTTAGATTTGCTGTTCTAAACTTCATTATTTGTTGTTGTTGTTTTTTTAAGATTTTATTTATTTATTTGATAGAGAGAGAGACACAGCAAGAGAAGGAACACAAGCAGGGGGAGTGGGAGAGGGAGAAGCAGGCTTCCCGCTGAGCAGGGAGCCCGATGCGGGGCTCGATCCCAGGACCCTGGGGTCATGACCTGAGCCAAAGGCAGACGTTTAACGAACGAGCCACCCAGGCACCCCTAAACTTCATTATTTCAACACAGACTCACCAATTACTCCTTTTTGTATTGCCTTGTTCCTCTCCTAATCATCCCTTACTTTTAAAGCTGGTGTTTCCTTGCATGTTTGAATATTCTTTTCCCTCCCTGTATGTAGTACTGGTGTATTTTTAAAACTTCCTTTTCTGGCTTTACATATTTAGAGTTTCATCAGTGACCATTTGAACTTTTCTGTTTTTGATGGACTCCTTCAAAAGGTGTTGGCACTTTGGTCAGTTTAAGAATGGTTTGTGGGTTGTGTAGTGGATGAGAAATCCACTTGCACTGTCAAAAATGATTATGTGACAGGTAACAATTTTTGCTCTGGATCTTAGTGTAGACTGGCAAATTCATATCTGATGGCTTGCGTTAGGAAAGCAGCTATTTCTAGCTCAATAGAAAGGTATTCAATGCCACTGATCTTGCTACATTTCTATTTCTTGAAATACGGAAGGAAAATGGGAAGGAAGTTAGGATGGTGAATGCTTTTTGCCAACACAAATAAAGACAGAGAAGAATGAGAGGCCTAATGGTCTCAAACACTTATACTCAAATCTTTTCCTTGGTCTTCATCAATAAACTATCATTTATTAGGTATTCTTAGGTGTGAGCATCAAGCTCCGTATCACTGACCCAGTGGTCTTAGACTTAATTATACATATATTTTAAAATTTTTCTAGGTAGATCAAGATTGGTTTACATCACTGCGGGGGGATTTGAACACACAAAAATGAATGGGAAGGGGAGTAGTTAGGGTTCTGTCTAGCTAGAAGGGACTTTAAAAACGGGTAAAATCCTGAAATGGGTAGATTCTGTATTCTGAATGTTTCTCTGGAATTCTTCGTCCGCATCCAGTGGCCCCTTCTCCTCCTGCTTGGTAGGACCTATTTAACCATTTGAAACTGTCCTCTCTTCCCTCTCCTCCCTCCAAGCCTGCTCCTCATTTAAAATATATATATATAGTTCACTGACATCACGCAACTTGGTGTTCTCCCTCCACCAATTTTTGTACATTAAGTTTTGCTTCTAATTATAAATAAACCTGTCCACCACTCCAACCTCACCCTCCAAAGGATTTCAGGCAGCAGTCAAGAGGCAGTCTGAGGGACAGGAGGGGGGAAGGGGTATTTCATTCAGTCTTTCCCACACCTTAAGTGTCCTGTATGATTCTGGAGCTGGAGGAAAGGGCTAGGAATGTGATGCTCCAAAAGGCCACCCTGCCATCGGTGTTAGAAAGGCAGAAAATGTCCTGTTAGCCCAGTTCATAGTAGTTTAAGACTCAGGTTAGAATTCCCTTCCCTTTTGAAAACTGCCTTGAGGCTTTTGAGGACCACAGACAGCGTGTGCCTCCACGGCCAGCTCATTCAGGGCACTCCCAGGAACGGTGTGAACCCATTCAGGAAAATGTTTTCCTGTGGGGAAACTGCTTTGCAGCTCTTCCCTCAGCACCTGCAGATGTTCCACAAAGTTGAAAGTAAGCTCATGCTTTTGGGAGTTCAAGCCCATGCCCCTGCCACCCTGGTTTCATTTACCTCCTCAGTGCTGCACTGGAATCTTTTTTCCCCTGTACTTTTTACTTTGATTTTCTTAGATTTACAGAAGTACTCACTAAAGCCGATCCACTCTCTATCGGCTTAAAATTGGTCAGTGGTGAGACAATATAACAGAACTGAAACTCGAAACTGTGGACAGACTCACTTTTCTGAAGATGAGTCTGCCTATTTAGGGTGACAGTGCGTTGTCAGTATTCTGGAACTGGCAGAATCAATTTCCTTCCCGGTATTTTCTACCTCAGTCCCCGGGGGTGGAGTGGGTTGGGGGCTGGGCAGAGCAACCTGAAAAACCTTTACAGGCATATACATTCTGGTGGGAAAGAGTCGGTGGTTAAGGCAGTGAGCTAATGGAGAGAGGTGTGGCTTGACTCTCAGCAAGAGCACTCTGAATGCCAGGAATTCACAAGTGCTGGCCCTGGTGGTGAGAAATTCCTGCTGAGTGACAATGAGGGAGGAAGGTTCAGAGCAAATTCTTCTGCTTATCCCTGGGACATCTTCCCCAGCAAGATGTTGGTTGGGAGGAGGTGGCCCATTCTTTTTGCCCATTAATGTACAAAAATTGGTGGAGGGAGAACACCAAGTTGCGTGATGTCAGTGAACTATATATATATTTTTTAAATGAGGAGCAGGCTTGGAGGGAGGAGAGGGAAGAGAGGACAGTTTCAAATGGTTAAATAGGTCCTACCAAGCAGGAGGTCCCACCAACCCTGTAGGTGGCCCATTCTTTTTTTTCTCTTCTCTTTTCTTTTCTTCTCTTCTCTTCTCCTCTTCTCTTCTCTTCTCTTCTCTTCTCTTCTCTTCTCTTCTCTTCT
>NC_058408.1:53466975-53499491 GCF_002201575.2 Neomonachus schauinslandi
CTCTTCTCTTCTCTTCTCTTCTCTTCTCTTCTCTTCTCTTCTCTTCTCTTCTCTTCTCTCTTCTCTTCTTTTCTCTTCACTTCCCTTCTTCTCTTCTTTCTCCTCTCCTCTCTTCTCTTCTTTTCTTTTCTCTCCCTCTCTCTCTTTTTTTTTTGCCATAAAAGATTTTAGTTTATTTAATTTAACAAACGAGATCTCTTACTCAACTATCTTTTGTATTGCATATTTTCAATTTTAACAATGTGGCACAGGGGGCACAGGGAATTCATTTTTTTTGAAGACTTAATTTATTTATATGACACAGAGAGAGAGAGAACAAGCAGGGGGAGCAGCAGAGGGAGAGGGAAAACTAGGCTCCCCACTGAGCACAGAGCCTGAAGTGGGACTTGATCCCAAGACCCTGGGATCACGACCTGAGCCAAAGGCAGTTGCTTAACCAACCGAGCCACCCAGGCGCCATACCTGGCACAGGGAATTCTTTATGCTAATGTTATAGCTCCTTGTTTGAGCCCTAACACCAATATCTGCTTCATTTTTTAATTTTTTTTGAGTATAGTTTACACACAATGTTACATTAGTTTCAGGTGTACAACATAGTGATTGGACAAGTTTATACATTATGTTGTGCTCATCACAAGTGTAGCTACCATCTATCACAAAAATGGACACATAGATCAACAGAATAGGAAGCCAAGAAATAAAACCACACTTATATGGTCGATTAATCTTTGACAAAGGAGGCAAGAATATCTGAGGGGAAAAAGTCTCTTCAATAAATGGTGTTGGGAAAACTGGACAGCAACATGCAAAAGAATGAAATTGGACCACTTTCTTACACCATACATAAAAATAAACTCCCAATGGATTGAAGGTGGCCCATTCTCACCACCCATTTCTTCTACCCCATGTCTCTGTCCTATCTCAGTTTACTTTACACAGCCAGACAATTTCCCGTGGTGTGCTCTCTGTCCCTTGGATCTCCACATAGCTTGGCTCCTCAAAATCACAGCTGTCTTGGCCCAGTGCCATCCTGCAGTAGAGCTCAACCACCTGCCCTAAGTTACATCTCCCAACCCTGCCTGTTGTCACCCTCTATTCTGTTACCCTGTTTTATTGTCTTCATAGCACCTGTCTCTCTATGAAATGATCCTGTTTGCTTCTGTCGTATGTTTTGTTTCTCACTTTCCTCACCAAAGTGTAAAGTCCAGAAAGGCAGGAACCTCATCTTTCTGATTCACTGCTATATCCCCAGTGCCTGAGAAAGTACCCATTACACTAGGGGCTCAAAATATATGTGGAATGAATGAATTTATGAATAAATGGGAATCACTCTAAGTAAGAAGATATCAACTATATTCAGAAATGAAAGTCTGTGAGCCCTTGGGTTAGCTCCTTTATGTATCCTACCTCTATATTTCCATAAAGAGAGTAGATAGAGGTGCATATATGGAATATTTCTCAGGTCAGACTGTGAAGTCAGGGTGATCAGGTAAAGTAATTGACTTTAAATTATCACATATTTGGATACATTTCTCTTACATCCCGCTTATCCAAGTAGGTAAGCACACAGACCCTGAAATGCACTGCTGAGGCCATAATCTGGCTACATAACTGGCTTAATAGTGTGACCTTGGGCAAATTAGTCTCTCTGTGCTTCACTTTTTTTGCCTGTAAAATGGAAATAGCCAGATTACTTCCCAAATTGGGTTGTTGTGACAATTAACTGAATTAATTTAAGTAATATGCTTAAAAGAGTGTCTAGCATGTCATAGCACTGTAAATGTTTTCTATTACTATTATCATTCTCATTTTTTATACTGTGCTTCTAAGTCATGGGAATTTGAACCTTTTTTTTTGGTCACAGATTCTGAGAGTCTGGTGAAGCCTATAGACCATTTCTCACAATAACATTATTAAAAACATAAAATAAACTACATAATATTATAAAGGAAGCAAATATATTGAAATATATTTATCAAAAATTTTTAAAAACTGTGATATAGAGGGGCACCTGGGTGGCTCAGTCAGTTAAGTGTCTGACTCTTGGTTTCAGCTTAGATCATGATCTCAGGGTCATGAGATCCAGTCCCTCCTTGGATTCCATGCTCAGCAGGGAGTCTGCTTGAGATTCTCTCCCACTGCCCCTCACCCTGCTCACTCTCTCATGCTCTCTCTAAAAGTAAATAAATCTTTAATGAAACCTGTGATATAGAAACATATCTTCTTTTTTAAACACATTAAATAATAAGACATATTGGCAGGACTCATAACCACTAAAATTTTAAAGTAGTGAAAAGTATAAACAATAGTTCAGGATATTGGCAGCAACAATGAAAATATTTGTGATTTCTATTAGCAACAAAATTACAGTTACTGCTAATACTGTGGTGGTCACCACTAATAATTGAAGGGAAAGCTAAATTCTAGTTAGAGGTTAAAGAAAATGAAGATGCTATTTTTTTTTTTTTTGCAGTAAATAACCCACTTATCCATTGACAAAATAACCCGCTTATCCATTGACAAAAATCTGTGAAAGTAATTTTACTAATTTGCACCCTATGAAATACAAGTTTTATTTTTGTTGGTTTGTTAAGGAAGAAGATAAAAGCTGAAAATTGTCTCCATGTACTGACATAAAAGGCACTCTTAATAGCATTATCCCATTTTTGTAAAAACACAATTAATGGTAGAGGTATACTGGTTACTGTGGTTTTGGGGGTGGTTGATTATGGGAAACTTTCACTTTCTACACATTTTGGTAATCCTTTTTCCAATAAGCCTGTATCTTCAATTATCAAAAATATGATGATTATTTTTGAAAAATCAAACCCAGCCCTCTCAGGTTTCCTGGCATCCAGAAACTTATATTTTAATGAATGTGTGGAAGACCAAACATATTTATTACTATTTGCATGTCTGTGGGAAGTCTCAGACAGACAACCTCTGGGGCTTTTGCTAGAATTCCTACATAAAAATGATGCTGTGCTTCTCAAGCCACAGTCTATTGGTTTAGAGTTACTCAGACATGAGCTGAGTGTTTAAACTCAAAAGCTTTTAATCTCAAAAGCTTTTATTTTTTTTAAGATTTTATTTATTTATTTGACAGAGAGAGAGCACAAGTAGGCAGAGTGGTAGACAGAGGGAGAAGGTGAAGCAGGCTCCCTGCTGAGCAGGGAGCCCGATGCGGGGCTCGATCCCAGCACCCTGGGATCATGACCTGAGCCAAAGGCAGACGCTTAACAACTGAGCCACCCAGGTGCCCCAATCTCAAAAGCTTTTAATCTCAAAAGCTTTGAAATCCTTTTGGTCCGTTTGGTTCAGTCTGCTAATATTCCTGTTTCTGGACCCCTCTGTCTACCCCACTCTTTAGGATTGGTGCTCCTTGCTGTGAACCAACTGCTTAAACAATGTCCAGTTACCCATTTCTTATTCTTTATTCTACCTGCAGCAAAGTATTTCTTTACATTCACTGCCCTCCACACGCTCAGTCCATCTCTGCCATCAGGCCTCATCCTGCTATTAGGGAAGATAGCATACTTCAGGTTCAGGAAGCTGTTGTGGGCACAGCAACTGTACAGCTATATGTGCACATACATATTTAAGCATCACCCTATAATGCCAAATCAATGACAACAATTTGTTTCAGGAATCCATGCTTCTAAAAAAAAAAAAAAATTGCCACCTCCTCTTCCTTTCATTTGCACATCTCATCACCTCTCAACTCACAGAAAGTGAGCTCCTGCCTCCACCATGCTTCTCTCTAAAGTCTCCAACAAGCTCCATGCATGCTGCTGTTCTTTTCTCATTTGTCCTTATGAAATCTGATACTGTTGCTCATTGACACATTTGTGGAAATTTGTCCTTCTTCACTTCTGGAACATCATACTATTGATTTTCTTCTTTTTTCTCCTTCATAGATTCTTCTTTTCCACTCTTAAAGGTCAGCATTCTTCAGGGCACCATTTATGGCTGTAGAACTATGGCCCATAAGCACCTCCAAACTCAGCATGTCAAATCCTAAATTTAGCACTTTTCCTCCAAATCCTCTTTTCTTTATTCTCCACTTCCCACCCTAATGCACGATGCCTTAGGTTTCTATTTGTTCAAGGCCAAACACTGAGCACCTCGTTAGAATTCTCCCTCTTACTCAGCCTCATAACCCAACCTCCCTTTTTATTCTATAGCTTTTACCTCCTTAAATCTCTTCAATCCATCTATTTTACCCCATTATTGCCTTAAATCAGAGTCACATTACTCCTTGCCTGGGCAACGACAACACTCTCCCAGCTAGCCTTCTTGCCTGTAGTTTGGCTAGCCCCTACTTACAAATGCCTATGTGATCTTTCTAAAACTCAAATATGATTATGCCATTTTCTTAGTTAAATTTTATAGATGGCCACTGCTTTTACCATAAAACAGTTCATTGATCAACCAAGGCCTTTCATGATTTAGTTTCTGCCTACTTTCTAGGCTCATTTCCTTCTGCACCTACCACAGATGGTTCAGTTCAGCCATGTGACATAATTTGCTGCCGAATCTAGGCTCTGAATCTGTGTCTCATGTCTATGCATTTATACAATGGTCTCTTACTTGAAGTACCCAATTTCCACACATACCTCACTACCATCATCATACATATCCATACACACATCTGATGTAAGTCTAGCTAATGTGAATCTTTCCTTGAAAACTCAGTGTCACCTACCCATATAGCTTTCCTTTATTTTCACCTCTTAACCATCAATTTAATTTAAATCTATCCTGTGCTGTCACTATCATGGCACCAATTAATGGCACTACCTCCTCCACTAGGGCTAGAAACTTCAAGCACAGAAAAAAAAAAATGTCTTATTAGATTCCATATCACCAGTACCTATTGGGTACTCAATAAATATTTGTGGAATAAATAAATGGATGATTTACTTTATGATACAAACCCATTCACTCCACTACTCAGTCCCCACACTGCTAATCAGCTCATGGCACTCTCTTCCTGACAAGTCTCCTCCATGCCACCATGAGAATAAAGTCTAAACTCTTTAATCTAGAACCTAAGAGTTCATACCTAATCCCAAACTTCCTTTCCAGAATTATTTCCTACCACATTCCCTGCCCTGGATCATTTGCTACAGCCCTTCTCTATCGTGCATTCTTCTCTGAATCCTTAGTCTCATTTCAGACCTTGGCTTACTAAAGGAAAACCAAAAATCATTCTTATTTGGGAAATTCTGCTCACCTCAGGAAGAATTAATTTCTCCTTCCTTTCACTTCTAATACAAAATTCCTTTATTTAGTGTTAATTATATTTTGCTATTTTTATATACAATTGCTCCCTGTTGAGTTCAAATTCTCTAGAGACAGAGAATTTGTCTCACTCCTCTCTGCTCACTCTTTTCTATTCCTAACCCCTGACTTGCAAATAATTGGTAATAATTGGTAATCAATAAACATTTGTTAAATCACATGTATTTAGCTGGGAAATTTTACCTTATTTAAAAACAAGTTTAAATTGTGAATCCCCTAAAGCAAAATTATAAGTTCCATATTCTATACTACACCTGGTTTACTCTAGGCATTGCAACTTCACAGGAAAAAAAATAACCAACCAGAAATCCTGGTCACAGGTAACAAAAGCCAAGATTGGCAAAGGAGACTACATGAGACTAAAAAGCTTCTGCACAGCAAAGGAGACAATCAATAGAAGGAAAAGGCAACATATGGAGTAGGAGAAGATATTTACAAATCATATATCTGATCAAGGTTTAATATCCAAAATATATTTTAAAAATACTCTTACAACTCAATAGCAATAATAATAATAATCTGATTAAAAATGGTCAAAGGGGGTGCCTGGGTGGCTCAGTTGGTTAAGCAACTGCCTTTGGCTCAGGTCATGATCCTGGAATCCCGAGATTGAGTCCCGCATCAGGCTCCCTGCTCAGCAGGGAGTCTGCTTCTCCCTCTGACCCTCCCCCCTCTCATGCTCTCTCTATCTCATTCTCTCTCTCAAATAAATAAATAAAATCTTAAAAATCTTTTAAAAAATAAAAATAAATAAAAATAAAAATGGTCAAAGGACTTGAATAAACATTTCTCCAAAGATGACATGCAAATGACCAACAGATATATGAAAAAGTGTTCAACATCATTAAGTATCAGAGAAACACAAATCAAAAGCATAATGACAGCTCACTTCACATCTGTTAAAATGGCTATTACTAAAAAACAAAAGATAACAAGTGTTGAAGATGTGGGAAAAAAGGAACCTTTGTACACTGCAGGTGGGAATGTAAAATGATATAGACACTATGGAAACCAGTATGAAAGTTCCTCAATAAATTAAAAACAGAACTAATATATGATCAAGCCATCCCACTTCTGGGTATATATGAAAAGGAAGTGAAATCAGAATCTTGAAGATATCTGCATTCCCATGTTCACTGTATCATTATTCACAATAGCCAAGCTATGAAACAACCTAAATGCTCATCAGTGAATGAATGGATAAAGACAATGTGGCATATGTATACAATGGAATATTATTCAGGCTTAAAAAAGAAGGAAATCCTGGAGCACCTGGGTGGCTCAGTCAGTTAAGCATCTGCCTTCCACTCTGGTCATGATCCCAGAACTTTGGGATTGGCCCTGTGTCAGGCCCCCTGCTCAGCAGAGAGTCTGCCTGTCCCTCTCCCTCTGTCCCTCCACCCCCCTCTGCTCATGCTCGTAATCTCTCTCTCAAATAAATAAATAAAAAATCTTTAAAAAAAAAAAAGGAAGGAAATCCTGCCATTTGGGACAACATGGATGAACCTGGAAGACATCATGATAAGTAAAATAAGCTAAACACAGAAGGACAAAATACTACATGATCTCACATTTATGAGGAATCTAAAATAGTCAAACTCATAAAAGCAGTAGAATGGTAGTTGAAGGGAAAGGGAAACGGGGAGATATTGGTCAAAGGGTACAAATTTTCAGTTATGCAAAATGAATAAATCCTAGAGATCTACTGTACAGCATAGTGCCTAGAGTATACGTAACAATTTGTTAAGAGGGTCTTATGTTAGGAGTTCTTATCACAAATAATAATAATAATAATAATAATAAATAAAAGTGGGAGGAAACTTCTAGAAGTGAGGAATATGTTTATGGCATTGACTAAGGTGATGGTTTCATCCATGTATATTTATCTCCAAATTCACCAATAGTACACATTAAATATGTACAGCTTTTCTATGTCAATCATACCTCAATAAAGTGGTTTTTTTTAAAAGCCTGGAAAATACAAATGTCATTTTTACAGTCACAGAAAAAAAGTTCCCTAAATATCTTAATAACATTATTACCACCCAAAAACAAGGTACAATTTAATATATAAGAATGGATATAATATGTGAAAGTAATAATAATAATAATATCCTATTAGGAAAGCCATGCTTTCTGTGAAGGCAGCATTTGTTCCAGGAGATTGAATATACATTTCCTTTATTGATTTTAAAAGAAATGGAATATACAAAGAGTTACACCTCAAGATCTATTTATAGGTATTTTTAACAAAGATTCAAGGATGTCAATAAGGTCAAGGTAGGCAGTGATATTGGAAAAGACAAATCTCTTTTGGGGACATTTGTAGCCAATAATAAGAATTTCTTTATTAATACAGAACTCAAAGGAAAAAAACAAAGCTGGCATCTCTGGTTTTCTTTTTTTTTTTTTAAAGATTTTATTTATTTATTTGAGAGAGAGAGTGGGGAGGGGTCAAGGGGGTGAGGAGTAGAGGGAGAGGGAGAGGGAAAGAATCTCCAGCAGACTTTGTGCTGAGCACAGAGCTTGACTTGGGCTCAATCTCCTGACCCTGAGATCAGGGTCCTGAGATCAGGGTCTGAGCCAAAACCAAGAGTTGGACGCTTAACAGACTGAGCCACCCAGGCACCTTGGCATCTCTGGCTTTCTTAAAACAGCTTTGACTTTGCACCCCTAAAAATGCATTCTCTCCTCTCAGCCTGTCCTCCACTTCCATTCCTCTCAGAAGCCCAGGGAATTTTCGATGTTCTCCTGTGTCACTGACCAAAGATGAGCACATCAACTGTGGTAGAAGTTGCTACTTCCCTGGTGACTGTGTCAGAAACCCATGTATTTCTCCAGGTATTACTCAGCATGCAATACCTTCAGTAAATAAACAGTTTTGGCCTCCTTTATGGTTCAGACAATAACAACACAAATGAATATAGGTGAAGATGGAAGTTGGAGGTAGGGATGAGGTCAGGGTGGTAAAGGGGAGAGAGAGAAAGAGTGATATGAAGGGAAATCCCCTTCTTGACTCTGGGCACGGCTGTTTTTTTTCTCTCTCTCTGAAGTATCATTTTGCATCAAACCCAGCTTAATGAGCTTAACCCTCTGTTAGACCCTGTGGTGGGGTTACAAAAAAATTTTCGCAAACTTTTGAATCAATCTATTTTTATACATGGAAAACAACTGGAAAATAACATAGGGCATTTTATTATCAAAGGTCAGTTATAATCAAATGATTCAGAATTCTTGCTTTGAGTAGTCAGGATGAAGCGTTGCAGGAGCCAGAATTTATTAAGAAGGTTTTGCTGGTGAACGTGGAGCCTAAACTTATTTTGGAAATGTAAACTATTTTGAAAGGCAGAGTACAGGCATCAACATATCATAAGGAGTTTGGCTAAATAAATTGGGCTTGCTTTCCTACAAAATCCTAGAAACTTGAAATATCTTAAGGATTTCCCAAAGGTCAATTTATCTTAGGCTTTACCTGAATTCTGTTTTCTTTCCCAATTATTTAAAAACCCTAATAATAAATTTACTTTGATGTTATGCTTAGTAACCTCTCTTTGTGCAGTCTTAGGAAACATGAGTGAAGAAATAGTAAAAATAAAATCTTAAAAATAAAATGGTCCTTTTCCTCTTTCACTTTCCTTGTCCTTTCTGAGGAATGTAGTATAAAGACATTAGGTAGGACTAAGCCAGATGGTCACTAAAACATGGGGTGTAGGAGGAACATCTTGATATAAAGTGTTGGAGCCCATAAGTGGTAAGGGTGGCATCCACACAGGAGTCATAACCCAAGAAGGGTGAGTAGGTGGTCCATGAATAAGGGTGGCTTGACAGGAACCCTGTGTGGCTCAGTCAGTTAAGCATCTGCCTTCAGCTCAGATCATGATCCCAGGGTCTTGGGACTGAGTCCCATGTCAGGCTCCTTGCTTAGCAGGGAGGCTGCTTCTCACTGTGCCTGTCACTCCCCATGCTTGTGCTCTCTCTCTTTCTCTCTCTCTGACAAATAAATAAATAATTTTTTTTTAAAAGGAGGGGGTTGCTTGGCATGAATGGGAGAGCCTGAGCTCTCCTGAGGGTTAGTAAGACTTCCACAATAGAGTGAGGTCTGAAGTGGCCCAATGAAAGTGAAAAGGGCACCCAGATGAGTGTATAAACTGCCGATCCTTGCAGGGAGCTGGGAGGAAGATATGATGTGTCTGAGTCCAAGAAAGATAGAGAGGGCATCAATACAGAAGATTGTGTAGTATAGGGCGTTGAGGCCCAACTAGTAGATGAGGGGGTATCTACACAGGAATGCAGCCTGGCTTGGGTGTCAGGAGTCTAAGTAAGCTGATGAGGGTATCCACATAGGTGGGAAACCCTACACAAGTTGTCTGTGTCCAAGTGGGATGAAGAGGGGAAGTCCAGTGTCAAATGTTGTAACCTGAGCAAGGTGAGAAGAACATTGGAACCTATAAGGCACAAGAGGCCTTCAGCCTGAGGATGCAGTCAATACAGGGCATTTGAGCTCAAATGGTGTTAGGCTGAGGTCCACTTAGAAATTATGGCAGTAACAATAGGAGATTAGTTACAAACAGGGAGGTTGATCAAATAAGAAGCATATTCAGGATAACAGAAGCCTACTTTCTCATTGTTGGAAAAGAGAGTTACAAATATAGGAAGGAAGAAAATTGGAATAAATCACGTGGTGTTGGATTGGAATTAAAAATAATTGGCATGAAAATATGGATTTTAATATATATCCACAAAGAGATATAGATGAAATTGTGTGTGTATGCACACACACACACACACACACATTTCTCACTAGCTCTGTTCATTGAGAGGACCTGGGAGCAGTTACATCCCAAGAACAATGAGCACATCCAGCTTCCAGATCATGGTGTCTAACTATCATCCACTATAAGGGACCAGAACTTCTTAGAGAAACATCTGATTCCGTATCTGGGGTTGGAAAAGCACAAAATGAGCCTGGAACATTTTGCTAGGCCATAAAGTAAGAAAGTGCTCAAAGAATGATGAAGTTGTATCAAAAGACACAGAATCCAGATTGAAGAGGCTCCTACTGGCCAAACTACAGAAAATCTGGACAACTAAAATAAATAATGATAGTAATGCATTTTAATCTATTGAATAAAATGGGAATCCATAAGACTAGGTTAATACAAATAAGTGAAAAAATAGAGAGTTTGATTTGAAATGAAATATTTACTTAGTTTCAAAGCAATCTCCCCCCATACCCCAATACATATGATTTATAAAGGGGAAACAGTAACTTTACAGTAGATGATATCACCTTAGTGTGGTGAGATCACCTTAATAAAATGATCAAATTGGCACCATCAATATGGCAAATCAAAATTATATGCTACCTGATAGGAAGCGATGAGAAGAACACAGCATCACTTCTGTGCTGTTGCCTGCCAAAGAATAACCTGAGTCTGATCAGATGAATCAGAGAAAATCAAACTGAAGGACACTTTACAAAATAACAAATCTGTCATCTTCCAAAGTGCCCAAGTCATGAAAATCAAGAAAGATGACTAAAGATGGAAGCACACTAAAGAGACACAAGTAAATGCAATGTGTGATTCTGAACTGGATCCTTGTCTTATGAAGGACATCATAGGGATTAAAGCTAAAACTTCAATAGGGGGATAGGACAGGGTGGTAGAAGTGTGTCAATGGAATTTCCTGATTTTCACAGTTGTTACATGTGGTTATATAGGAGAATGCCCTGTTTGTTAGGAATTCAAGTTTTCAAGTAGAGAAGACTATCTTGCCAATAACTTACTCTCAAATGAGAAAGTTACTCTCACTTTTGAGTCTTGTAACGTTTATGTATGTTTGAGATCATTTCAGAATTTTAAAATGGCAAATTGGTCATACCATGTGCTCTGGACTGGCAAGGGTCTGACTGACAAAGGCCTTAAGTGGAGTCTCTGCTGAGTGACTCAGCAGGGAAGGACACAAGACTGCAGGGTAGCATACCCTACCCCACCTGGCGACCGAGGGAATGACACATCTGTGTGTTCTCATAGCAGAGATGTCCCGATGTATGTGCAGGGCAGTCCTTTCTCACTCTGAGTCATCAGGTAAAATGAGCTTCCTCTGATCTTTTCAGTAAAAATGATTAAAAAAAAAAATCTCTTCCCTCGGGCCCATTCTCATGTAGGTGAGCCTCTAGTAATGGGATGGCCAGGGAACAAACCTGAATGTGGAAAGTTAAAACCTGGTTTGACCTTAGCCTCTCTGAGAACCTGTCCTTCCTACTTCACTGGTTGCTATGAGCATCAATTGAGATATGTGTGGAAAGTCTTTACGGAGTGCTATGTAAATGCTAGTATTACAGTGGTTGTTCCCCACCATCAGAGCTTACATGAGGCAAAGTTAAGAAGTAGATGAGGTTGTTTTTGGTTTCCTTTCTGTTTTCCTTTTCCTCACTTCTTGTAGCCTTCTGAAAATACCTCCAATCCAGTGTTCTCAGGAGCCTACTCTATTACTCTGTCTTGACCCACTTGGAAGTATCTCTTTAACAAAAGTCTAGTTGCTCAGCCAGCAGAGGAAAACATACGCCTCAATCACATACCTCAACTGCTTTACCACGTGCTAAGCCTGTAGGAGCAATCCAGAAGGTATATGACACAAAGTCCCTGTCCTCAAAAAGCTTGCACTCCAGTTGAATTACTAACACATCTAGGGAGTGTTTTCACTTTAAAGGAGAATATTTTAAAAATAGTATTTTGATGCCAAAACACAAATGTCCAAGTGAGCTAATTAAGCCATAAAACAGATGAGTCTCAGCCTGAAGCGTGGTATGGGGATAGGGAGGGAAGCCAAGGATGGATGCCCTATGGAAAGGTGACCCTTCTCAAACCAAGCCTCCCCAGGTCTGCCACCTAGCTTCCTCACCTGTAAGTACAAATATGTATGGTACTTACCTTATAAAGTTGTTGGAAGATTAAGAGTTGATACTGGAACAGTGCCTGGTGCTTAGTAAGTATTAGGTAAGCACTAAATGTTAGCATCAAATTATGAAGCTGTGGAAATAAGGCAGTTTTAGGCAGCAAATGACAGTGCTCTAAGTACAAAAGAAGGATGAGGAAAAGCAGGAGGCACTGGAGAAAGACGAGGAGGAAAAACACAGTATTGTATCACCTACAGGATCTAAATTTTAAAACCTTAAGGAATAATAATGAATCCTTAAAATGTCTTTAAATATCTTAAAACTTGGGGCGCCTGGGTGGCTCAGTCATTAAGCGTCTGCCTTCGGCTCAGGCCATGGTCCCAGGGTCCTGGGATGGAGCCCCACATCGGGCTCCCTGCTCCACAGCGAGTCTGCTTCTCCCTCTCCCACTCTCCCTGCTTGTGTTCCCTCTCTCGCTGTGTCTCTCTCTGTCAAAATAAATAAATAAAATCTTTAAAAAATAAATAAATAAATATCAACTTAATAATAATAAAACCTTAAACTCACTGCCTGTGAAATCACTTTTCCCATCGCAAAATCTATTCACGTATGAGGTGTATGTATGCAAATATATTTACCGAAAGAACCGGAAAATGACGTTTGGGCTCACATAGGGAGAATAACATTGTTTTTATTGGTTTTAGCCATGTGAATATTAATACTCACTCAGACACAGACATTCACGGAACTATCAATATCAGACTGAGAATATAGGGCTTTAGGGACTGTGTCCAATTTCACAATACCCATGATGTCAACTTGGTTGGATCAAAATTTTCAGGGTTGCCACCATGGCACATTTGGCTTCACTACTCCTTTATATTACTGTATCTATTTAGAGCCGTGTGTGCCTTCTGGGTGAGAGAGAGAGGAACAACTGAAGCTGATCATGAATCCCCTTATTTGGTTTTCCTTTCTGAAAGGAAGTAGGTAGCAGAGTCTAAAAGGGAAGCATAAGGAATAGCATGACTGAGAGTGGCACACCATGTCTTCTTGTGTCAATCTTGTTCTAAATACTTAGCAGGAAATTTTACCATCCAAGGTGTGATCCACCAAGCCTTTCTTTGCAGCCCCTGCCTCTGACAAAAGCCAATCCTCCCCCAAGCACAAACAGCCATGTTAAGGTCTCCTTTGCTAATAGCAACGGATATGATAGCTCCAAAATGCCTACTCTCATAGTTTGTAGGTTGAAGTTAATAATCTGAGCACGTAAAATGGTAAAATACCATTTAGATAGAAATTAAACTATGCTGGTATTTTTAATAATAACAGCTAGATCTATTGAGCAGTTATTATATACTAGATACTGTGTACTAGCCAATCCTCACAAAACCTATGAGCTATATGATATGATTTCCATTTTACAGATAAGAAAACTGAGACTTGGGAGAGTTAAATACCTTGTCTAAGTTACATACCTAGAAAAAAGCAGAACTAAGATTTTAATTCAGACAGTTAAAAATTAAAGCTCTCAAGCCTACCAAATAGGAGAAGGTATTTACCAATGATATATCCAATAAAGGGCTAATATCCAAAATATATAAAGAACTTAATGCAACTCACCACCAGAAAAACAAATGATCTGATTGAAAAAATAGACAGAGGACCTGAATAGACATTTTTCCAAAGAAGAGAGAGACAAGATGGGCAACAGACACATGAAAAGATGTTCAACGTGACAATCCATCAGGGTAATGGAAATCAAAACCACAAAGAGATATAAAAATCAAAATATCATATGATCCAGGGACACCTGGGTGGCTGAGTTGGTTAAGCATATGCCTTCAGCTCAGCCTTCAAGCGTCACATCGGGCTCCCTGCTCAGCGGGAAGCCTGAATCTCCCTCTCCCATTCCCCCTGTGTTCCCTCTCTCACTGTGTCTCTCTCTGTCAAATGAATAAATAAAATCTTAAAAAAAAAAACCTTTTGGTTTCAAAATAAATTTAGATTTTAAAATTTTAATTCCAGTATAGTTAACATACAGTGTTATAGTAGTTTCAGGTGTACAATATAGGGATGCAACATTTCCATACATCACCCAGTGCTCATCACCACAGGGGCACTCTTTAATCCCTATCACCTATTTCATCCACCCCCCCCACCCACCTCCCCTCTGATAACTATCAGTTTGTTTTCTATAGTTAAGAGTCTGTTTCTTGGGATGCCTGGTGACTTTGGTAAGTATCTGCCTTCAGCTCAGGTCATGATCTCAGAGTCCTGGGATCAAGTCGGGCTCCTTGCTCAGCGGGGAGGCTGCATCTCCCTCTGCCTGCTTCTCCCTCTGCTTGTGCTCTCTCTCTCACTCTGAAAATAAATAAAATCTTTTTTAAAAAAGGGGTCTGTTTCTTGGTTTGTCTCTCTTTCTCCATCTCTTTTTTTCTTTGCTCATTTGCTTTGTTTCTTAAATTCCACGTACGAGTGAAATTATATGGTATTTGTCTTTCTCTAACTGATTGACTTATTTAACTTAGCATTATACTTTCTAGCTCCATCCATGTCATTGCAGATGGCAAGGTTTCATTCTTTTTTATGGCTGAGTAGCATTCCATTATATATAATCTTCTTTGTCTACTCATCTATCAATGGACATGTGGGCTGCCTCCATAATTTGGCTATTGTAAATAATGTTGCTATAAACACAGGAGTGCATGCATCCCTTTGAATTAGTGTTTTTGTAGTTTTGGGATAAATACCCAGTAGTGTGACTACTGGATCGTAGGGTTCTATTTTATCCATTACTCAGTGCTCATCATGATCAGCGTACTCTTAATCCTCTTCACCTATTTCACCCATACCTCCTCTCTGGTAACCATCAGTTCATTCTCTATAGTTAGGAGTCTGTTTTTTTGGTTTGTCTCTTTTTTATCTTTGTTCATTTATTTTGTTTCTTAAATTCCACATATGAGTGAAATCATATGGTATTTGTCTTTGACTGACTTATTTCAGTTAACATTATACCCTCTAGATCCATCCATGTTGTTGCAAATGGCAAGATTTCATTCTTTTTTATGGCTGAGTAATATTCCATTGTGCATATGGATTATTTATATCTGTATAAATATACCACAATCTATCATTGGACACTTGGCTGCTTCCATAATTTGGCTATTATAAATAATGCTGCAATAAACATAGGGGTGCACATATCTTTTTGAATTAGTGCTTTTGTGTTCTTTGGGTGAATACCCAGTAGTAGAATTACCAGATCATATGGTAATTCTATTTTTAATTTTTTGAGCAACCTCCATACTGCTTTCCAGAGTGGCTGTACCAGTTTGCATTCTCATTGACAGTACACAAGCGTTCCTATCTCTCCACATCCTCACCAACACCTGTTGTTTCCTGTGTTGTTGATTTTAGCCATTCTGACAGATGTGAGGTGATATGTCATTGTGGTTTTGATTTGCATTTCCCTAATGATGAATGATGTTGAGAATCTTTTCATGTGTTTGTGGCCCTCTGAGTGTCTTCTTTGGAGAAATGTCTGCTCATGCCTTCTGCCCATTTTAATTGGATTATTTGTTTTTTGGATGTTGGCTTGTTTAAGTTCTTTATATATTCTGGATACTAGCCCTTTATCAGAGACATCATTTGCAAATATCTTCTCCCATTAAGTAGGTTATTTTTTATAATTTTGAATTTAATATTCTGCAGTTTCATGGATAGTACAGAGAGTTCCCACATGTCCTTTATCCAGCTTCCCTTAATGTTAATATTACATAAGTATGTAATTAATTTACTGAAAGTAGAAATTAACATTGGTTCAAAACACTATTACCTAAGTTACAGAATTTATTCAAATTTCTATAATTTTTTTTTGCTGATATCTTTTTCCCATTCCTAGATCCAACCCATTTAGTTGTCAGTGTCCTCCAATCTGCAATAGTTTCTCAGACTTTCCTTATTTTTTCTGACCTTGACACTTTTGAAGGGTATTACTTAGGTATTTTGTAGACAATCCTTCCATTTGGGTTTTTGGAGGCTTCCTCATGATTATAGTGAGGTTACAAATTTTGGGGGAGGAATAACACACAGGTGAAGTCTCCTTTTCATCGCATCATTATCAGTACATGATATCAAAATGATCTATTACTCATGATGTTAATTTTGACCACCTGGTAAGATGGTGTCTGCAACATTTCTTCACTGTAAAGTTATTATTTTTCCCTGTCTATATTCATTAGAACCAAGTCACAACAAGGGGTGGAAATTAAGATACACCACCTGGAGAAGGGAGCATCAAAGAATTTGTGAACATATGTTAAAATCGCCATGGCAATTCATATTTAGGGAGTTACTTTAAAACTGTGCAAATATTCTCTTTTTCCTTAAAATTTTGGTCACTAATTTTAGTATTCCTCAATGGGCATTGCCTGCAGCGATTACTACTCTCGGGTTGTAATGGTGATTTTGATTTCCCTCATTGCTTCCATATTTATTATTTGGACTTCTTCTGCAAGTACAATTTGTCCATTCTTCCTCATTTATTTATTCAATCATTTATATCAAGATATATAAATTCAGTATGTATAAAATCATGTATGTATATATAAACTACACATTTTAGACCCTTATTTATTTATTTAAACTTTTGTCTAGAAATAATTTTAGATTTACAGAAAAGTTACAAAGAGTTCCCATATATCCCTCACCCTGTTTCTGTTTCCCCTAAAGCTATCAGCTTATATTACTATGGAATATTTGTCAAAACTAAGAAACTAACATTGACACATCACTATTAAGTTAATAGGTTATTAACTTAATTAATTTCAAACTCATTTAGATGTCACCAGTTTTCCTATTAATGTCTTTTGCTATTCCAGGAGCCAATCTAGGATGCCAGATTGCATTTTATTGTCACTGCTCTTTAGTCTTCTCTGGTCTGTGATGGTTCCTTTCTTCCCCATCCTCTTCAGGAAGGTTATGTCATGCATCTGTAATATGGTTTGATTTATTTGACACAATCTTCATTCCATCCTGGGATCTTTTCAATCTCTTGGTTCATTTTTTAAAAATTTGCATACAGTGAAGTTCACTCTTTGTGACGTACACTTCTATAGGTTTTAGCAAAAGCACAGAGTGATATATCCATCACCACAGTACCATTCAGACCAGTTTCATCACCCCCAAAATTCCCTTGTGCAGCCCATTTGTAGTCCAGCCTCCTTACTTCCTCAAACCCTTGGTAGGAAATTATGTTTTCTGTCTCTATAATTTTACCTTTTCTAGAATGTCATATAAATGGAATCATACAATATGTAGCCTTTGGGGTTTAGCTTCTTCCACTTAGAAAAATGCATTTAAGATTCATCCATGTTATTGCATGAATCATCAGAAAGCAAAAGTTTTAATTTTGATAAAATTTAATTTATTATTTTTTTCTGTTATGGATCATGCTTTTGGTGTCATATATAAAACTTATTGCCAAATTGAAGATCTTATAGATTTTTTCTTATATTTTCCTTTAGAATTTTATAGTTTTATCTCTTCCATTTAGATTTATGACCCATTTTGAGTTAATTACTATGTATTGTATGAAGTAAAGGGTCAAGTTTCACTTTTTGCTTAAGAATACCCAATTGCTCTAGGACAGCTTGTTAAAAAGACTATCCAACAAGAGTTGTTGAATTGCCTTGAATTGCCTTGGCATCTTTTGTTGAAAATCAATTGACTATATATAAGTGGGTATATTTCTGAGCTCTCTTGTTTTCCTTTGATTTATAAGTGTCTCTTTAGCTCAATACTCAACTGTCGTCATTACTGTAGCTTTATGATTATAGCCTTAGAGTTATATAATTTTAAAATCAGAAAGTGCAATTATTCCAACTTTGTTCTTTTTAAAAACTGTCTTGGCTATTATAGGTGTCATGAGCACGCTATGAAAGCACACACGAGTTGTGTCTTTCCACACTGTCAGCTTTATTCACTCATAAAGCAAGGTTAACGTAATTATAAAGCAGGCTCAGGATTCCAAACTCAGTGACGTTTCACTACGTGATTAACTTGGCTTCTAACACAGCACACAAAGCAGAACATAAGACACGTCACACAAACAAGATAACAGAGGGTGTGGAAGTTAATGAACAAAACACCAAGTGAGTCTGTGGGTGCACGGTTGAGATAAGGCCTCAGTTCTGTTGGGTCAGCTCTAGGCATTTACTACTTATTATGTTCAAGCAGTGAAGGATCTCAGTTCTATCTGGAGATCAACTGGGCAGAGCCTTTGGCAGCAGCTGCATTTTTAAGTGGTCAGACAGAGGAGTCATGTTTGGGAAATCTGACAGTTTGCTGCAAATGTCCTTCCTTTTTAAAGAATTTCATCAGTCTTGGGTCCCTGCAGGCCTCCTTTGCTTTTGTTTGTTATCAATTCTGGGGTGTCAGCTGATGCTGGTCTTGGCGATGTCACACCACTGCTACCCTTAACTGCTTGTGTCATTGCTTCACACAGGCCCCTGCTTGACATGAGTGACTCCATCTTGCTCTCTACAATAGGTCTTTTGCATTTACATGCAAATTTTAGAATCAGCTTGTCTTTCTACAAAAGAGCTTGATGAGATTTTGATTGAGGTTACACTGAATCTATATATCAATTTTTAGATAACTGATATCTTAAAAAGATTATGTCTTCTGACCCATGAACATGAAATACCTGTCCACTTATTTAGGTCTCTTTATTTTTATTTTTTTAATTTAAATTCAACTAATTAACATACAGTGTATTATTAGTTTCAGAGGTAGAGGTCAGTGATTCATCAGTCTTATATAACACCCAGTCTCATTACATCATGTGCCCTCCTTAATGCCCATCACCCAGTTACCCCTTCACCCCTCCCCTCCTTTCCAGCAATCCTCAATTTGTTTCCTATGATTAAGAGACTCTTATGGTTTGTCTCTCTCTCTAATTTAGTCTTATTTTATTTTTCCCTCCCTTCCTCTATGATCTTCTATTTTGTCTCTTAAATTCTACATATGAGTGAAATCATATGATAATTATATTTCTCTGATTGACTTATTTTACTTAGCATAATACCCTCTAGTTCCACCCATGCCTTTGCAAATGGCAAGATTTCATTTTTTTGATAGCTGAGTAATATTCCATCGTATATATATACCATATCTTCTTTATCCATTCATCTGTCGACATCTTGGCTCTTTCCACAGTTTAGCTATTTTGGACATTGCTGCTATAAACATTGGGGTGCAGGTGCCCCTTTGGATAACTACATTTGTATCTTTGGGGTAAATACCTAGTAGCACAATTGCTGGGTCATAGAGTATCTCTATTTTCAACTTTTTGAGGAACCTCCATACTGTGTTTTTTTTTAATTATGTTATGATAATCACCATAAATTACGTCATTAGTTTTTGATGTAGTATTCCATGATTTATTATTTGCATATAACACCCAGTGCTCCATGCAGGACGTGCCCTCTTTAATACCCATCACCAGGCTAACCCATCCTCCCACCCCCATCCCCTCTAGAACCCTCAGTTTGTTTCTCAGAGTCCATAGTCTCTCATGGTTCATTTCCCCCTCCGATTTCTCCCCTTCATTCTTCCCCTCCTGCATCTTCTTCTTCTTTTTTTTTTTTTAACATATAATGTATTATTTGTTTCAGAGATACAGATCTGTGATTCAACAGTCTTGCACAATTCACAGCGCTCACCATAGCACATACCCTCCCCAATGTCCATCACCCAGCCACCGCATCCCTCCCACCCCCCACCACTCCAGCAACCCTCAGTTTGTTTCCTACAATTAACAATTCCTCATATCAGTGAGATCATATGACACATGTTTTTCTCTGATTGACTTATTTTGCTCAGCATAACACTTTCCGGTTCCATCCATGTTGTTGCAAATGGCAAGAGTTCATTCCTTTTGATGGCTGCATAATATTCCATTGTATATATATACCACCTCTTCTTTATCCATTCATTTGTCAATGGACATCTTGGCTCTTTCCACAGTTTGGCTATTGTGGACATTGCTGCTATAAACATCGGGGTGCATGTACCCCTTCGGATCCCTACATTTGTATCTTTGGGGTAAAAACCCAGTAGTGCAATTGCTGGGTCATATGGTAGCTCTATTTTCAACTTTTTGAAGAAACTCCATACAGTTTTCCAGAGTGGCTGCACCAGCTTGCATTCCCACCAACAGTGTAGGAGGGTTCCCCTTTCTCCCCATCCCTGCCAACATCTGTTGTTACCTGACTCGTTAATTTTGGCCATTCTGACTGGTGTGAGGTGGTATCTCACTGAGGTTTTGATTTGAATTTCCCTGATGCCCAGCGATGTTGAGCACTTTTTCATGTGTCCGTTGGCCATTTGGATGTCTTCTTTGGAAAAATGTCTGTTCATGTCTTCTGCCCATTTCTTGATTGGATTCTTTGTTCTTTGGGTGTTGAGTTTGATGAGTTCTTTATAGATTTTGGATACTAGCCCTTTATCTGATATGTCATTTGCAAATATCTTCTCCCATTCTGTCGGTTGTCTTTTGGTTTTGTTGATTGTTTCTTCTGCTGTGCAAAAGCTTTTTATCTTGATGAGGCCCCAATAGTTCATTTTTGCCCTTGCTTCCCTTGCCTTTGGCGATGTTTCTAGGAAGAAGTTGCTGTGGCTGAGGTCGAAGAGGTTGCTGCCTGTGTTCTCCTTTAAGATTTTGATGGACTCCTGTCTCACATTGAGGTCTTTCAACGATTTGGAGTCTATTTTTGTGTGTGGTGTAAGGAAATGGTCCAGTTTCATCCTTCTGCATGTGGCTGTCCAATTTTCCCAACACCATTTGTTGGAGAGACTGTGTTCTTTCCATTGGACTTTCTTTCCTGCCTTGTCGAAGATGAGTTGACCACAGAGTTGAGGGTCCATTCCTGGACTCTCTATTCTGTTCCATTGATCAATGTGTCTGTTTTTGTGCCAGTACCATACTGTCTTGATGATGACAGCTTTGTAATAGAGCTGGAAGTCCGGAATTGTGATGCCACCAGCTTTGCTTTTCTTTTTCAACATTCCTCTGGCTATTCAGGGTCTTTTCTGGTTCCATACAAATTTTAGGATGATTTGTTCCATTTCTTTGAAAAAAGTGGATGGTATTTTGATGGGGATTGCATTGAATGTGTAGATTGCTCTAGGTAGCATTGGCATCTTCACAATATTTGTTCTTCCAATCCACGAGCATGGAACGTTTTTCCATTTCTTTGTATCTTCCTCAATTTCTTTCATGAGTATTTTATAGTTTTCTGAGTACAGATTCTTTGCCTCTTTGGTTAGATTTATTCCTAGGTATCTTATGGTTTTGGGTGCAATTGTAAATGGGATTGACTCCTTAATTTCTCTTTCTTCTGTCTTGTTGTTGGTGGATAGGAATGCCACTGATTTTTGTGCATTGATTTTATATCCTGCCACTTTACTGAATTCCTGTATGAGTTCTAGCAGTTTTGGGGTGGAGTCTTTTGGGTTTTCCACATAAAGTATCATATCATCTGCAAAGAGTGAGAGTTTGACTTCTTCTTTGCCAATTTGGATACCTTTTATTTCTTTTTGTTGTCTGATTGCTGTGGCTAGGACTTCTAATACTATGTTGAATAGCAGTGGTGATAGTGGACATCCCTGCCGTGTTCCTGACTTTAGTGGAAAGGAGGAACCTCCATACTGTTTTCCAGAGTGGCTACACCAGCTTGCATTCCCACCAACAGTGTAGGAGGGCTCCCCTTTCTCCACATCCTTGCCAACATCTGTCGTTTCCTGACTTGTTAATTTAGGCATTCTGGCTGGTGTGAGGTGGTATCTCATTGAGGTTTCTATTTGTGTTTCCCTGATGCCAAGTGATGTTGAGTATTTTTTCATGTGTCTGTTAGCTATTTGTATGTCTTTCTGGAGAAATGTCTGTTCATGTCTTCTGGCCATTTCTTGATTGGATTCTTTGTTCTTTGTGTGTTGAGTTTGATAAGTTCTTTATAGATTTTGGATACTAGCCCTTTATCTGATATTTCATTTGCAAATATCTTCTCCCATTCTGTCAGTTGTCTTTTGGTTTTGTTGATTGTTTCCTTTGCTGTACAAAAGTTTTTATCTTGACGAAGGCCCAAAAGTTCATTTTTCCTTTGTTTCCCTTACCTCTGGAGATGTGTCTAGCAAGAAGTTGCTGAGGCCAATGTCACAGAGGTTGCTGCCTGTGTTCTCCTCTAGGCTTTTGATGGACTTATATAGGTCTCTTTAATTTCTCAGAAAATAAGGTGCTTCTTGAAGATGAAATCGTAATAACTGACAGTGAAGATACACACAGCAAAATCACAAGATTTAGAACTATCTAAGGCATTTTAATGTGATGACAAATAACTTTATATATTTCAAATCCTCTCAAGAAAATGGAATTTAGTAATTGATATCATAATGATAACCCAAAGTCATTTAGAGAGTATCTAATTCTATCTAGTGTGTCATTTAATAAGGCAAAACAGTATATACTTTTTAGAAATCTTTTAATTAATAGTGGTAAAAACAAAAGTATGGCACTTATAAGAGTAAGTTTCAGTTAAATGGAAAATTCACTAAAAAGAAATACATCGTTTCCAATTATGGTGAAATATTGAGAAACCTCTACAAATGACACCCTTTATCTCATTTTAGAAGTGAGATGGGCAGGCCAGGTTTCTCCTGCCTGGGGAACTCCCTGAGAGAGAGACAGTAGGAGTTTTTCTTTCACTATATTTAGGGCTTTGCAGGATGTTGTTTGATCTTGTTTGTGATTTCAGAAAGTGGCTGACAATGTGCAGGTGCCTCTAAGAACTTCCCACAAGAAACACAATCTGTTTTCTCTCAGCAAAGAAAAAAAAAAAAAAAAGAAAGGAAGGAAGCCCCGGTTTTCTTGTAGATGTACTTAGGTTTCAAAGAGCAGACATGAAAGTTGTCAAGTTTGTTTTTCTCTTTCTCACAACACTAAGTAAACTTCCTTTGAATTTACAGCTTTGGTAGTTGGAGAAGTTAAAGAATAGTAAAGGAACTTCAATCATTATGGACAATTGTTTCATGAGTCATACTTTTGTATCATTCTCTGCTGAATGCTCCATTAAATGGATATTAGAGCCTAACTCTATACTTGAACTATTCCACTCAATCAGGGCTCAAAGAAATAGGCATGTCCTCAAGAACGTTTTCATAGTAAGTGCTATACAGGTTCAGCTCCCACAGAGTAAATGGCAAGAACCAGTGAAAAATGTTTGTTAAAAATTCCTGTTGGCTTGGGCGCCTGGGTGGCTCAGTCGTTAAGCGTCTGCCTTCGGCTCAGGTCATGATCCCAGGGTCCTGGGATCGAGTCCCACATCGGGCTCCCTGCTCGGCAAGAAGCCTGCTTCTCCCTCTCCCATTCCCCTGCTTGTGTTCCTGCTCTCGCTATTTCTCTCTCTGTCAAATAAATAAATAAAATCTTTAAAAAAGAAAAGAAAAGAAAAGAAAAATTCCTGTTGGCTTAAAAATTATTTGGGGGGGGGCACCTGGGTAGCTCAGTCGTTAAGCGTCTGCCTTCAGCTCAGGTCATGATCCCAGAGTCCTGGGATTGAGCCCTGCATTGGGCTCCCTGCTGTGCGAGAAGCCTGCTTCTCCCTCTCCCACTCCCCCTGCTTGTGTTCCCTCTCTCGCTGTCTCTCTCTCTCTGTGTCAAATAAATAAAATCTTAAAAAAAAAATTTTTTTCTGAAAGTTGTATTGGTATATAATGTTATCACTGAGAACGTTGAATATGGGAAGAGAAAAAAACTAAAAGCTAAGTCTATGGAGGATGCAAACCATTTAGCATTAATAAATCTTGTTATTGAAAAACATCTGGGGTGCCCGGGTGACTCAGTTGTTAAGCGTCTGCCTTCGGCTCAGGTCATGATCCCAGGGTCCTGGGATGGAGCCCCACCTCGGGCTCCCTGCTTGGCAGGAAGCCTGCTTCTCCCTCTCCCCCCCCACCCTGCTTGTGTTCCTGCTCTCACTATCTCTCTCTCTGTCAAAAAAATAAATTAAAAAAAAAAGAAAAGAAAAACATCTGGAATCCAGAAAGTCATTGGTCTTTTAACAATTTCTCTAATCCTTGGTAGCAGAGAAATAATATCTTATTACAAGGTTTGTTTGTTTGTTTGTTTGCCACGGTGATTATGACCTTATTATTATGGCCTCATTATGATGATTATTTATTTCATTTTGCCCAGAAAAAAAAGGGAAAAAAAAAATACCCACGAAAGTTGTAATCAGTGTTTGCTGTCAACATTAACAAAATGTAATATTTTTCAATAACTAACTTTAACTTACCTTAATCTTTATATTTTTAGTATATTATATGTAATGTTGGGTGGGGGAGCAATTTAATATGTTTGACATTATATGAGGTGGGGGTCTCCAAAATAAAAAATACCTAAGATCAACTGTTTTGATCTTAAAATGACGTTGTCATTTGGATACTGGGTAGGGGGAAATACAGTAAAGCATAGTAGATAAAACCATCACAATCCTAAAAGCCCTATGACATTTGCAGCTGTTGATTTGTTACAGATATGTCCCTACCCCCACCACCCTCATTACTTCATTCCATGTTGTTGCAGGTATAACTAATCTCTCTGCTTCCCTGTCTTTTCTTTGCAGCAACAGATTTAATTTTCTAGAACACATCTTTCATCATGTCACTGACCTGCTCAAAAACATATAGTCAGTCTTTATTACTAAGAGGAGAAAATAACAGCTCTCTAACATGGCCATGGGGGAAAAACACAGTCAAGCGTCCACCCTTTGGTCCTCATCTGCTGACCAGTCTCTGAAGCTCCTTGGCTAAGAGGATGTTCTTGGGGTAGAGCCCAGAGTGAAACAATGATGTACCAAAGCACCATCTTTGAAGAAACAAATTACCTGTGCTGATTTTCATCTGTAAAACTTTGTTTGCTTAGCACTAGGCCTATTTATTTATTTTTAGAACTTAACTTCTTTTTCTATACTTAATTATTCATTTAACAAATCTACTTTGATCTCCTACAAAGAAGTTATTGGGTTTACAAAGATAAATAACACTCTTCACTCAAAGAACATATAAGTTAATGAGCGAAACAAAATAATTTTAATTCTCAAAGAGGTGTGGTCAAGGAACACAAATAAATAGCCCAAAATTTGGTGGGGAAGGGTGGAGGGTTTGACTCACTCTGTTTTCAAAGCCCAGGAAAAGGAATTATTTAAGTTGGGTCTAAAAGAATAAACTGGAGAATGGCAACTGGGCAGAAAATAGGCATTTCAGGCAGAGAAAACTGCCTACATTATGATACCAAATGGCTTACTGCATTCAGAAACTTCTAAGTAGCTCACTCTGGCTGGGTGGTGAGAGATGAGGTGTGCAGTTAAGCAAGGGTTAAATTGCAGTGAGTCTTGTGAACGACAGTAAGAATTTTAGACTTTATTATGCAGAAAAGGGAGTAGTTTAAGCAAGAAATTACATGATCTGATTTTCCTTCCAGAATATGGTTCTAGCAGCTCTCTGTCATATTTGACCTTTTAAAGGCTTCAGCTGGCCCGTATTACTTGTCATAGAAGTCACATAAACAGGGCACTTGTATTCTACCTTGCAACTCATCCATCCATCCAAAACTTCTCCATCAGATTTTTGGGACTCTTTGGCCCATTTGGTTCCATGTTCCATCTTCTGAATCTCACCATTCACTGATTATATTATTTTAGACCTTTTATCCTTCTGGGTATAATATTGACATTTACCTGTTCGCATGATGCAATGCAATTCTGGAGTAAAAAGCTTTGCCTTACATGACAAAATCCAGTTCAACCTTGGCCTCTTGAACATAGCTTCTTTCTGGGATTTGCCTAACTAGAATAGGGACCAAACAAAAGTAGTAGGAAGGCTAAGATTAAAGGCAGGTTAGAAAGGAGACGAGGATAGTTGTGGAACTACTGCAATGATTATGTGTGAGATAACCAAGAGAAGGAATATGCGAAAGGGAGTGAAAAAAGTCAAATAAGCAAGATTTAAGGGGCTAAGGCACAGAGGAACTGGGTTCCTTACCAGGGTGACTAAGTAGTACCATTCACTCAGCTCAAGAAAACAGAGGAAGCAAATCTGAGGGAGAAGACTATGAGCCCAGTTGTGAATCTGTTGAGTTGGTAGTGCTAACAGACATTTTAATGGGAATACTCATGGGCAGCAAAACATCTAGGTTTCAAATTCAGGAGAATCTGCACTGGAGATCTGGCAGTAGTGAAAGCAATAAGCAGGAATGAGATCATCTACAAAGAGTGTTCAGAGTGAAGAGAGTATAAAAGATGAAATGTTGTGGAACAAAAACATATAACAAACAAGTAAAAAAGATAATATCCAGTGAAAGAGACCAAGCACAAATGGCCAAAGAGATAGAAACAAGATGCATTCCTGAGTAATAGATTTGATATTTAGACATGTTCTGTTGACATTGGAAAGAACAGTTTCACTGAAGTTATAGGGATAAATTATTTTATTGAAAAAAAAAGAAAGCTAAGGAAGTATTTACAGAAAACATGGATAACCTCTCCAGAAACTTGATTATTAACAAAATGAATGAGATGATGCTCTAACTGCTTTTATTGGATTTAGGTGGGGGTAAGGTGTTATGTTATTTTTATAAATAGGAAAGACTTGAATATATTGCTATTCTTCAAGAGAAGGAGCCACCGGAAAATAATACTGAGGGGGGCAACTGCTGGACCAAGACACTACAGGAAGCAAAAGGTTGCACATGGATAAGAACTTCACATCTGTGAAACAAATGAAAATGGGCAAAAATGACTACAAATAGTGAGTTTGCTGATGTGGAGGTGAGAAACAGAAAGTATCTGCTCACTCTGATATTACCTTTGATACAAGAAACCTGTAAATTGGTAAAGGATGGAATTGCAGGAAGAACCCATTAATGGTTACAAGGCAGTTAGTGGCATTAACTTGTCACTCCTGTGATTTCCTCCAGCAGCTGAAACGTAGGAGTACAGAAAGTGGATAACATGGAAAAAAGTTCAGATTTGATCATATAGGACTGACGGATCCCAGCTGAAAATCAGTAGAACAAGTATAGGGGAAGTTGTTTGAAAGAGAAGAATTTAAGCAGTTTGGTTTGGACTAGAGAGTAAAAGAATGAGGTTAGGGAGGGTAATGCAATAGGTGAAGAAAGAGCAGTGGAAAATTGGAGGCCTTTTTGAATGAAATAGTAAATATTGTTGAGAGAAGGAATTGAGAGGATGGTCGGGATGTTAACTGAGATGGTCAGGATGTTAATCAAGGTTAAAGCTGAGGACTTCAAGATTTCAGAAGTAGGACATTTCCAAATGGTGGCAAAGTTCAGAATGTGACCTGAGGTGTCATTTCCTAAAGCATGGTGTGGGTCATGGTTGTTGAGTAGGTGATGTCAAGGAACTCTGAGGCTAGGGCATTGGGTGCTCTGACCCCTAAACTCTGAAGTCACCCAAAATAAGTATGACTTGGGAGTTGAAATGCAACCTTTGGACATGCATAAATGACTGTAAACATGGTAGATGGCACTGTCTTGGAGAGGTAGAAGATGGTGTCACAAAATGGCATGAATTATGAATGAGAAAAGTATATAAACACAGGTTGAAGGGAAATGCTCTGGAACAGTGAATCCCAAACTTGACCGTACTTAAAAATCATCTGGAGGGTTTGTTAAAATACAAATTGCTGGGCCCTATCCCTAAAGTCTCTGCTTCAGTTCTGGGGTAGGGCCAAAAAACATGCATTCCTAGCAAGTTCCCAGGTTTGGGGACCACTCTTTCAGAACCACCTCTTTGGAAGCATCTTATAAAGGGAATTTGATAGAGCTGAACTTTTCAGAGGTAGAAGAACAAATGTTATCTCACATCTCTGTTTTCAATTAAGGGAATAAGTGGAGAAACCATATAATCCAAGTAATTGAGGAGGAAGCGCAACAGCAGAAATGCTATTTCAAGCTGCTGACTACAGAGTCTATGCTCTAATCCTCAGGATGTGGTGGTGGGAATATTTAAGACCCTAAATTGTTTTATTTACTTTTCTGTATTCAGTATTCAGTACTGCAGGTAGTCTGCAATAGGACCTATGGGTGTAACAACTTTGGGTCAGTTATAACAAATTGAACAATTTTTTATTAGTCTACTGTTATTCATCTATTATTCAAGCTCCAGCTTAGGTATTGCCAACAAAACAAATAAAAAGTGGATTCTGCAGGCAGGTTGTGCTGATTCCAGCCCCCAAATGAGTAAGTGCTAGACTGAGTTTAGTGTCAAAGTGGAGAAACAAAAATTTGAGAAATCTTTTCTATAAAGGTAGTCTCTGGTGCTCCCAGTGAATGCTTAATTTTAAAGTGTCACATGGCTAGGTCACGAGAAGCAAAATGCATGCCCCAAATAACTGAGGTGCCTCTCAGGATTATTTTTATTTTATTCATCTGGATGCTGATAGCCCTTTACCTAAAATTGCCACTGCAAGGTGGTTTTTCATAGTAAGTTGGTAAACAGCATGTTTCTTCTGGAGACAACATTTTGAATCTGGTTTTCAAGGCCAGCCTAATCAACCTAGCTAGAAAATGCTTCATCAGGAATGAGTCCCGCTTGCCTAGGTTTTACCACTCATTTAGCTGTATATGTATATGTGGAGATGGAGTAGTAGACAAAAGGCACCCTCAAGCTTCACAAAAGTTGTACTGGCAAATAATTCCCATCTATGGAAATAAATGCTGATGAGTTCCTAACTTAAAAAAAAAAAGTTATTGAGGAGGGAAGGAACTCTACTTTCATAGCTCGGAATTTCCTAAGGATATGGTGATATAGTTTGGAGGAAATTCAGCAAGGGGAAGCTCTAGGGAAAATGCATAGACCAGATGAAGAATAAAGAAGATCCTTTAAGGAAGTAACTGAAGATGTCTAGGTTATGAAGTCCTGTGTTAGCAAAGGCTGAGATGCAAAGGGTGCCAGGTAAACCTGGAACTCGGTCAGCCACCTGTACACTTGGTTCTTTTGAAACACAAATGGAGCTTAAAACCCTTGTCTTCTCATGGTGAAACTAGGGTGCTCTGAGATATGGGGAATGTTCCAAAGTTCTCTGCCTTTATGGTTGGTCAGCTTGCAATCCCTTTACTTGAACAATGGAAAAGTGGAAGACAGAAACTCCTGGGGGATTTTTCTCCTGATTCAACAATGTTCAAGGGTGTTGGCTTTTGGTGACACAGTCCCATGTGTAATACCAAGACTTAGGTTGATGTCTAGAGATGGCCAGGCTTGTTTGGAGAGTACCTGGAATTTAGATATCAACTAACCTATACAAAAATGTAGGTCCTTTAAAAATGTAAAAAACTGGGGCGCCTGGGTGGCTCAGTTGGTTAAGCGGCTGCCTTCGGCTCAGGTCATGATCCCAGAGTCCTGGGATTGAGCCCCACGTCGGGCTCCCTGCTCAGTGGAGAGCCTGCTTCTCCCTCTCCCTCTGCCTGCCTCTCTACCTACTTGTGCTCTCTCTCTGTCAAATAAATAAAATCTTTAAAAAAAAAAAAATAAATAAAAATGTAAAAAACTGTTGAATATCAATAGTTTTTTAATGATGCCTTTAAGTATATTAATTTAAGAAACACTTTAATCTTTGTCACTTATAACATTACAAATCATTATTTTAATTATAAAAGCTCATTTTAACAGCTCTTTGAAATTTTAGTGAGCCCTATAAAAGACAGATTTGTTTAAATGTCTTTTATATGAGGTTTTTATTCAGACTACTTGAAAGTTTCTTGTTGAATAAAAAATTATTTTCCTATGCATCTACAAGAATTTATGTTGTGGTGATGAGGCTACCTGAATGGGGTATTTAGTAACTGGTTTTACAACTTGAGAAAATTATATTGACAACTGGCTTGCTAAATTGAGATTATTCTACACTCTTTTTGGTCTTTTATTTTGTTGTATCCCTTTATAGCAAAACATTCTATGATTTTTAAAAAACCCTATTTTCAGGGTGTCTGGGTGGTTCAGTCAGTTAAACATCTGCCTTGGGCTCAGGTCATGATTCCAGGGTCCTGGGATCGAGCCCTGTGGTGGACTCCCTGCTCAGCAGAGAGCCTGCTTCTACCTCTCCCTCTGCCCTTCCCCCTGCTTGTGCTCTCTCTTTCTCTCTCTCTGTCAGATAAATAAACAAAATCTTTAAAAAATTAAATTAAATTAAAAATAAATACACCTTATATTTCCTTACTTTGTATGTTATCATATGTTAACAGTTTCCTTTTAGTTCTATTATTTCATTTGAAAAGGACAATAATTTGCCTGTTTCTACCTTGACTATTTAAGGGATGGCTGAGTTTTATTCATCTAGCTGGAAAAAGAGTATTCAGTTTCCAAGCCTGGGAATAAGCCTCACTGGGCTGGGAGCTCTGCCTTCTGGCCTTGAGGCTCTGCCATTAGAGTCATCTTTCCTTTCTCAAGAAGTGTTTGCAGCTGAGTTGTCTGTTTCTGGAATCTTTCATTTCATCCTCTTTCTATCTACTTCAGTCCAAGCTGGCTGTGTTTCTGCTGGTATGAAATTTTCTGGAAACTTGTGGATCTCCTGTGTACATCGTGGGGATTTACTCCATCACACAATAGAGGTCTGCATAGGTCATCTCCAGATAATTTATTTTATTTTTGGCTTCTGCTGGGGTAGCTGAGGAGCTCCATGAGTCACACATCTAATGTCTTCAAAGAGTTCCCCTATATGACTGAATACTGTGATGTTTGGTTCCTTTCAATGCACTAGCAAAAAGTTGTCTAGCTCACTGAGAAAGGCATATCCTTGCCTTTCTCACCAGAGTATGTTTTCCTAACAGTGAATCTAATTTATCATATTTTGCAGTATGGATAGACTGAGAATTTCCCAAATCATCAAGTCTTGCTTCCTTTTCAGCTAACCATCTTCACTAAGTTTATCTCTGTCATCACACATTTTAGTTATGAGAAGCCAGAAGAAAACAGGTTATGTCTTCAACACTGCTTGGAAATCTCAGTTAAATCTCCAGGTTCATCCCTTACAAAGTCTGCTTTCCACAAAACAGCAGGACACAATCCAGCTAAGCTTTCTGTGATTATTTAACAGGATCCCTTTTCCCTCCAGTTTTCAGTAACATGGTCCTCATTTTCATGCAGCTCTCACCAGCAGCACTTACCATATTCATAGTTCTACTAAAGGTCTGTTTGTGATGATTTATGTATTCTCTAAGACAATATGTGTTATCCCTACCATGCTCCTTACTTCTTTCTGAGTCCTCACTAGCAGAATCATTAACATCCATGTTTCTACTAATGGTTCAAAGCAAAATAGGCTTTCTCTATTATGCTTCTCAAAATTCTTCCATCCTCTGCCATTGCCCAACACCAAATACACTTCCACATTTTTAGGTATTTGTAACAGCAGGACCCCAGTCTCAGTATCAAAGTCTGTCTTAGTTTCCTATTACTGATGTAACAAATTACCACAAACTTAGTGACTTAAAACAACACCAATTATCATCGTACTATTCTGTAGCTCGGAAGTTTCATGGGCTAAAATCAAAGTGTAAGATTGCTTTCTTTTGGATGCTCTAGGGGAGAATTTATTTCCTTGCATTTTCCAGTCTCTAGAGGTTGTCTGCATCCCTTGGCTCATGACTCCTTTCTCCATCTTTAAAGCAAATAGCTAGTATTTTCAAATCTCTCTCACCCTCAACTTCTGACTCTCTTATATGGTCCCTTGTGATTACACCAGAACTGTCAGGATAATATCCCCATCTCAATACTCTTTTTTTTTTTTTTTCCATTGAGTATTTTTTTTTATTCTTATGTTAATCCCCATACATTACATCATTAGTTTTAGATGAAGTGTTCCATGATTCATTGTTTGTGCATAACACCCAGTGCTCCATGCAGAATGTGCCCTCCTCAATACCCACCACCAGGCTAACCCATCCTCCCATCCCCCTCCCCTCTAGACCCTGTTTGTTTTTCAGAGTCCATCGTCTCTCATGGTTCGTCTACCCCTCCGATTTCCCCCGCTTCATTCTTCCCCTCCCGCTACCTTCTTCTTCTTTTTTTTTCTTAACATATATTGCATTATTTGTTTCAGAGGTACAGATCTGAGATTCAACAGTCTTGCACAATTCACAGCGCTTACCAGAGCACATACCCTCCCCAGTGCCTATCACCCAGTCACCCCATCCCTCCCACCCCACCCCCCACCCCAGCAACCCTCAGTTTGTTTCCTG
>NC_058408.1:53499591-53499853 GCF_002201575.2 Neomonachus schauinslandi
CCCCACCCCCCACCCCAGCAACCCTCAGTTTGTTTCCTACAATTAATAATTCCTCATATCAGTGAGATCATATGATACATGTCTTTCTCTGTTGACTTATTTCACTCAACATAATACCCTCCAGTTCCATCCACGTCGTTGCAAATGGCAAGATCTCATTCCTTTTGATCGCTGCATAATATTCCATTGTATATATATACCACCTCTTCTTTATCCATTCATCTGTCGATGGACATCTTGGCTCTTTCCACAGTTTGGCTTA